>NC_034190.2:24861310-24883810 GCF_002021735.2 Oncorhynchus kisutch
TCAAACATCTCCAATCCAAAGTTAAATCTAGAATTGGCTTCCTATTTCGCAACAAAGCATCCTTCACTCATGCTGCCAAACATACCCTTGTAAAACTGACCATCCTACCAATCCTCGACTTTGGCGGTCATTTACAAAATAGCCTCCAATACCCTACTCAACAAATTGGATGCAGTCTATCACAGTGCAATCCGTTTTATCACCAAAGCCCCATATACTACCCACCATTGCGACCTGTACGCTCTCGTTGGCTGGCCCTCACTTCATACTTGTCGCCAAACCCACTGGCTCCATGTCATCTACAAGACCCTGCTAGGTAAAGTCCCCCCTTATCTCAGCTCGCTGGTCACCATAGCATCTCCCACCTGTAGCACACGCTCCAGCAGGTATATCTCTCTAGTCACCCCCAAAACCAATTCTTTCTTTGGCCGCCTCTCCTTCCAGTTCTCTGCTGCCAATGACTGGAACGAACTACAAAAATCTCTGAAACTGGAAACACTTATCTCCCTCACTAGCTTTAAGCACCAACTGTCAGAGCAGCTCACAGATTACTGCACCTGTACATAGCCCACCTATAATTTAGCCCAAACAACTACCTCTTTCCCAACTGTATTTAATTTTAATTTATTTATTTATTTTGCTCCTTTGCACCCCATTATTTTTTTATTTCTACTTTGCACATTCTTCCATTGCAAAACTACCATTCCAGTATTTTACTTGCTATATTGTATTTACTTTGCCATCTTGGCCTTTTTTGCCTTTACCTCCCTTCTCACCTCATTTGCTCACATTGTATATAGACTTGTTTATACTGCATTATTGACTGTATGTTTGTTTTTACTCCATGTGTAACTCTGTGTCGTTTTATCTGTCGAACTGCTTTGCTTTATCTTGGCCAGGTCGCAATTGTAAATGAGAACTTGTTCTCAACTTGCCTACCTGGTTAAATAAAGGTAAAATAAATAAATAAATAAATAAATACATATACATATATATACATATACATATACACACACATATATATATACTGTGAATCTTCCAGAAGTTTGAAAAAAATGGGAGATATGATTTTTAGGCCATAATCGCCCAGCCCTAGATCAGACATGACTCGCAGAGAAATACTGAGTCATAAGCGAGAGAGAGAAAGAGAGGGGAAGGTGAGGGAAGGAGGGATAGCGGGAGAGAGAGAGAGAGGGAGAGGCAGAGAGGCCCTAGTGAAATAGAAAGAAGAGGTTGTTATGAAGTCCTCTAGATCAGATCCCACAAGTCCAAAATGTTGGACCTGTTCAGAAATGGACCATCCAGAACCAATATGCATAAATAATCACTTTCAAATATAGAGACCCGTTCTAAACAGACCAGAAAACAACTAGACCCATTCCTGTATAGGCCTGGTCGGATCAAGACACGGTCCAATCCGAGTGACGGAAGCAACAGAAAACTACATTAAGCTACTTTATTAACCGGACACTCTAGCAGGGGTTGTGCTGTGTGTTTAGGCTACTGTGAGTGACATGGGGAACAGGGAGGAGGGAGGGAGAGATGAGACAGAAACCAACCATGCTGACTCGCGCTATTGTAGACTAATAGCTGACATAGCTAGGTTATTTATCATCCAATATGATTACAAAGTACCTGTCTTGACTGCATCAAACCGGGAGAAGCTAGCTAGCTAGGCTAATTGAGGCTGCATGCGCTTTCGCGTCCTACACAGTTACAAACAACTCCATTCAGAATAATAAGGACAGCTGTTGGTCGTTGTAGCCTATCCTCCTTTAACTTTTATTCCGTCATTTTAATTCCATTGATTAGATATCTCCTATCTTTTGCAACACAGAGGCTCTATGACTGTAGCTTATTCCCGCTTTGATGACTTCTGATTGGCCATCAACAAGCTACACGCTCCACTCTCGTGAAAAGCAAGAGTAGCAGCATAAATTATACAATCTCTCTCGCTACTGCAGCAGTCACATTAAGATCTGTACAGGTCCTCCCAGACAAGTCAGTTAAAATTACACATACCTGAGGTCCTGTGACAATATATCAGATCCGACCCCTACCGTGACATTATTTAGAACGCGCTTGGGTTCGAAATCGGGTTTCGGGGTATTCAGGTACAGGTGGTTCAAATCAAATCACATTTATTTATATAGCCCTTCATACATCAGCTGATATCTCAAAGTGCTGTACAGAAACCCAGCCTAAAACCCCAAACAGCAAGCAAAACAGGTGTAGAAGCACAGTGGCTAGGAAAAACTCCCTAGAAAGGCCAAAACCTAGGAAGAAACCAAGAGAGGAGCCAGGCTATGAGGGGTGGCCAGTCCTCTTCTGGCTGTGACGGGTGGAGATTATAACAGAACATGGCCAAGATGTTCAAATGTTCATAAATGACCAGCATGGTCAAATAATAATAATCATACTAGTTGTCGAGGGTGCAGCAAGTCAGCACCTCAGGAGTAAATGTCAGTTGGCTTTTCATAGCCAATCATTAAGAGTATCTCTACCACTCATGCTGTCTCTAGAGAGTTGAAAACAGCAGGTCTGGGACAGGTAGTACGTCCCCCCTCACAAACTACTGCAGCATAAATATTGGAGGCTGAGACAGGAGGGGTCAGGAGACACTGTGGCCCCATTCAATGATACCCCCGAACAGGGCCAAACAGGAAGGATATAACCCCACCCACTTTGCCAAAGCACAGCCCCCACTTACCACTCACAGCCCCCACTTGAATATCTTCAACCACCAACTTACCATCCTGAGACAAGGCCGAGTATAGCCCACAAAGATCTCCGCCTCGGCAAAACCCAACGGGGGGCGCCAACCTTTAGTCTGCTCCCCTCCTCCTTTACTTTCTGCAGAAGTATTTATGATTATATATGTTCAACGCAAGAGGTTAATGATGTCGTAAAGCATGTCTGAGAGCTTCAATCCTCTGCTTCTGCACCTGGCTCCTCCCTCCAACTCCACACATCCAGCGTGTCGCTGCACATATGTCTTCATATACTCTTTTTAAAGCCTCGTAGTTGCAGTGCCTACATACGTGTTACTGTTAGCCAGTGCTTGAAGTGGAATGAAAAAAGGTGCCAGTACACAAACAGTAGAACGTTTAAAGTGTCAGTACTTGCAGCGGCCTAATTCATTAGACTGTGTGTATTTGTGTGTGTGAGTGTAGAGTTCAATGAAAACGGCCAATGCTTTCCTCCCTTAAATGGAGATCTTTCCAAAGCCTTCTACATCCTCGCTGTCCCTAATGTATTGTTTTTGAAAAATGTTCCAAAACTATTTGCTTGGTAGTACATGTATTTGTTTATGCATGTGCTTTAATCCCTTGCTGAGGATTAGGCCTATCCATGGACATTGTTTTGGATTATAGCACCACAAACGTCTACCTCTTTGTACGTATTTGAATGTAAACACTTATGATTGAGACATATGGTCTTGATGAGCCCAGGCACCAGTGTGTATAATAGAATCTGATATTTCTCCTCTGGTTCTTGTTCTTCCAGGGCTCTGTCTGGTGGGGCTCGGCAGCTCCTCAACCCGGCCTGGAGACTCCTCGGCTCCCTCTCTCCCTACCTCCCTCTGGTAAGAATGGCCTTTTGTTGCACAATGCTCAGACAGCTAGCCAGCGTCCAACACCTCAAACACACATACGCACAGCATGCCAGGGTCTCCTCAGCTCTGCCAATACAGAGAGGAAAGAGGAGACCACAGCAGTCAGCTTCACTTCAGCCCCTTTCCTCAGCCTCAGCTAAACAGCACACACACATGGTCAGAAATGGAATTAATGACTTAGCCCTTTTTATGGAAGCAGTACATTTGATTCTAAGTTGTCTGAAGGTGAGCCAATTAGTAGAGCTAACAGTGCGTCTGGCTTCAGACCAAGGTCTGTTCTTTTGCTGAATGAACTCGGCATGTTCAGGTGTAAACCATGGGTTGGCTCTTTCATTCTTCATAGGAGCATGTTTGTCAGATACGTTGATTAACATACTAGAAAAAGGTTCAAGAGCAAGTTAGAATGGTGAAGGTCAAGTGTTATAAGTTTATCTTAGTGATAAGGTGTGGTTTAGTTTTTAGGCAACTGTGTTTCTGACAGACTATAGGACAGTGATCACTGAGGTCCATAGCAAATACACCACTAGTTGAGTATTTATGAGGGTTATTTCTAAGTATGAGATTAATCAGAGTTGAGAGTACATTGAAACGAGTGGGCTCAGAAATCACTTGGACTAAGCTCAGATCAATACATGTGTTTGATACCGTTCCATTTATTCCACTCCAGCCATTACAATGAGCCCGTCCTCCTATAGCTCATCCCACCAGCCTCCTCTGGTGTGTGTGCCTAAATTAGTATCTGGGCTATGCTTTCTAAGAACCATATGGGGCCTGTTAAGGAATGGGGAAACATTACAGAACGATAGAAATGTCTGCAACAAACATGAACGTAGAATAGGTAACAGGTACCATGCCAGCTCTAGTCATTACATCTCTATCTGCAATGTACGTTTAAGTTTGAACTATTCATCTCACTGAATACAATACACCCCCTGGTGTGCTGGATTAACACACACACTAGCTGGGTGAGGCAGTTCTCAGTCTCTGAAAGATGAGACCTGCCCAGCCAACTTCCTTATTCAGACCTGGACAACTACCTAGAGAACATTAGACCCCGGACTACTACCTAGAGAACATTAGACCTGGGCTACTCACCAAATAGCACCATGTTACCTGTAGTGCACTACTTTTTACCAGGGCCGTTACAGACACAGGTCTAGTCTAGGGAGTCTGGAAAGGGCGTTTCCAACTTCAAGAACCTGATTATTTTCAGAGTTATTTAGGTATACCTGAGAGGAGTTGGTCACATTATTAAACATGAATGATCTCAAGAATTACCACTTTATTACCATTTAATTCACTTAGTATCTCTCTCTAGGGAAATCTCTATGATCGGCAGTCTGCTGTAATTCTGTTAACCACAACTGGAACTTTCAAGTTGTGCTCTTTCGCAACACTCTGCAGGGTTTCTCTGTACACTGCATGAGGCGACTGTAGGGTTTTGGTGACAGGGGAAAACACAGAGTGTGCGTGCCTATTGGTTTAGCTTCATCTTAATGTAATATGATAAGGCTCCCAAACAAAAAGTGGCTCAGATTCTTTTATCAGCCAAATTATTTTGAATGAAAACAACATCTGGTGGCCTTTGTGTGTGCATGTGTTTGTGTGCCTTTATTATGGTATGTCTACGTGGTCGTGATGATGGAGGCCATATTAAATAACACTATTAAACCCGAGCTTGGAAAATGAACTATCAGAACAAAACAAGACTTCTGCTCGTTGTGAAATGTTTTGTGTGACTAAGCTCCACGTTTGCTATCAAAAGGCCATCTTAGAGAGGGGTACAACAGGCTGTTATGAAGGCACTGAGAATACAGCCACCAGTTGGTATGTTTATTTCATGGTGAATAATGACTAAATAATGACTCCGAAGGCAGACACCACAAACCTAAGGTAACTATAGGCCTAGCTACTTTGGTGCCATTTTTTAAAATGTATTTTACCGCCTTTTTCCTCCCCAATTTCATGGAATCCAATTGTTAGTAGCTACTATCTTGTCTCATCGCTACAACTCCCGTACGGGCTCGGGAGAGACGATGGTTGAAAGTCATGCGTCCAATACACAACCTAGCCAAGCTGCACTGCTTCTTAACACAGCGTGCATCCAACCCGGAAGCCAGCCGCACCAATGTGTCCGAGGAAACACCGTGCACCTGGCGACGTTGGTTAGCGCGCACTGTGCCTGGCCCGCCACAGGAGTCGCTGGTGCACGACGAGACAAGGATATCCCTACCGGCCAAGCCCTCCCTAACCCGGACGACGCTATGCCGATTGTGCGTCGCCCCACGGACCTCCCGGTCGCAGCCGGTTACGACAGAGCCTGGGCGGGAACTAAGAGTCTCTGGTGGCACAGCAGTACAGTGCCCTTAACCACTGCGCCACCCGGGAGGCCCTTTGGTGCCATTTTTTGTAGTCAACTCTTTCTCTCTCGCTGGTGCTTTGAAATAGAATAAGTCTTAACTCACTAAATTTACTGCAGCTAACATCCACCTAGGGCACAATTTCTTCTGATTCAGCCAACTGTTCCCACCTTAGTCCTGGACCCATTTCATATCGGCAAAAGCTTTTACATACAGAAAAATGCACAAAGTATTAATTTGTACAGATTACTTGGTTTGCCAAAGATTACATTTTTTATCCATTTGTGGGCAGTTAATCAGCCCTTATTTTGTAAGTTGTTCTGGCTAAGAGTGTCCGCTGCAGCCGAATCACAACAATGTAATGCATTTTAAATGGACCGTGTCTCACAATTCAATTTAAGGGCTTTTTTTTAATCATTGTTAAAGTGAGTGAAGTAGATGGACAAAAGTGAAGTAAACAAAAATGAACAGTAAACATTGGTGTTACGAATCCCTTTGTCCCAGCAGTCTAGGGGGGGGGGGGGGGGGGGGGTGGTATCAAGACCCGTAACAACTCACGTATCACGTATGCCATGGGCAACTTGTTCTGGTACCCCCTTTTCCCACCGTCAAACAAACACCATAACAAATACAATAACAATACTCACAGGTGGGGACAAAGTGACATGTAGTTTCAAAAACCAAACAAGAGCTCTGCAGACAGATGGCATTGACAGAGAGATTGAGCTCCTGAGAAAACAACTGAGAGGGTTTTTAAACCAAGGGAAAGGGAATGTGATTGGGTAATGGCAACAGGAGGTGTGTCTTCTGATTAGCGACTGATTGATGACTGATTGGGGAATGATGATTTCCACCTGTGAGGGGAGAAGGAGAGAAAAGAAATACACACACACACAGGATACACACAGAATACCTGTATCCGTAACAATTGCACTCACAGAAGTTCCAAAAGAATAAAGACATTACAAATGTCATATTATGTATATATACAGTGTTTTAACAATGTTTTTTACATTTTATTTCACCTTGTACAAATGGTTAAAGTACAAATGGTTAAAGTACAAATGGTTAAAGTACAAATGGTTAAAGTACAAAAGGGAAAATAAATTAGCATAAATATGGGTTGTATTTACAATGATGTTTGTTCTTCACTGGTTGACCGTTTCTTGTGGCAACACATCATACATCTTGCTGCTGTGATGTCACACTGTGGTATTTCACCCTGTGGATATGGAAGTTAATCAAAATCGGGGTAGTTTTCAAATTCTTTGTGGATCTGTGTAATCTGAGGGAAATATGTGTCTCTAATATGGTCATACATTGGGCAGGAGGTTAGGAAGTGCAGCTCAGTTTCCACCTCATTTTGTGGACAGTGTGCACATAGCCTGTCTTCTCTTGAGAGCCAGGTCTGCCTACGGCCGCCTTTCTCAATAGCAAGGCTATGCTCACTGAGTCTGTACATAATCAAAGCTTTCCTTAAGTTTGGGTCAGTCACAGTGGTCAGGTATTCTGCCACTGCGTACTCTCGGGTTAGGGCCAAATATCATTCTAGTTTGCTCTGTTTTTTTGTTAATTCTATCCAATGTGTCAAATCTTTTTGTTTTCTCATGATTTGGTTGGGTCTAATTGTGTTCCTGTCCTGGGGCTCTGTGGGGTGTGTTTGTGTTTGTGAACAGAGCCCCAGGACCAGCATGCTTAGGGGACTCTCTCTCAGCACTGTGCTTTGGTTGCTGAGATACGGGCAATGTTTATTTTTCGATAGATATATTGGTAGCCTATCCAGAACATTTCAAAACCTTCAGTCAATCTCCAGAGATTTTATCCTGCTGCACACATTTCCAAATGAATAAATAAGTCCAATAAATGGAAAACAGCACTGATCAGCAGTTTTTTATGGTATGATTACTAGATGTGTTTATTTTTACTAAATGTCTTGTTAGGTCACAGTATTTAATAAACTTCAAAGTACTTTTTTAGGAGAGAGTGATCTGCAGGCAGGCTGCATGCAGCATCTCAAGATGATTTAATTGACAGTTCTGGTCGCTTAGTGATGGATGTTAGTCCAGCTTCAGAAGCCTTATTCCTTTACAGACAGATAAAATGCCTGTTCATATCTCCTGAGAAGGTTTCCTGTTGGCATTTAATAATCCGTAATGTAGCCTATCCTAATAGACAGACAAACAAACATGCCGTAGCTGAGGCACTTTCAAGGAGCCACATTCCGTTATGTCTGAAAAGGGTTAAAGGCTACCGGTAGCCTACAGTAATTTCATATTATGAGGCAAAAATTAAGACTGTCCCGAAGATACTGTACCTCTATCCCTGCAACACCGCTGCATGAATAGGCTAGGATATTCTACATGCAACAGACCAAAGAATGAACACACATTTGCATCATTAGCTAACAGACAGAGCAGGCAGGCCAGCGAGGGAGACGCCAGCGAGAGGGAGAGAGAGGAGGGGTGGCAGGCCAGCGCGAGGGAGTAGAGAGGAGGGGTGGAAGGCTAGGGCGAGGGAGAGAGAGGAGGGGTGGCAGGCCAGCGCGAGGGAGAGAGGAGGGGTGGCAGGCCAGGGCGAGGGAGAGAGAGGAGGGGTGGAAGGCCAGCGCAAGGGAGAGAGAGGAGGGGTGGCAGGCCAGCGCGAGGGAGAGAGGGGAGGGGTGTCAGGCCAGCGCGAGGTAGAGAGACGAGGGGTGGCAGGCCAGCGCGAGGTAGAGAGACGAGGGGTGGCAGGCCAGCGTGAGGGAGTAGAGAGGAGGGGTGGCAGGCCAGCGCGAGGTAGAGAGAGGAGGGGTGTGCAGAAACATGCTCATATGTTTTGGTGATCTGCATCTCTGCAATGTCTTGTCTTGAATGCCTTGCAAATTCACCAAAGTAGCTTAAAGTTCGCCTCTTCCTCTCTGGTTCATCTCTGGGTTTTTTTAAATTACACAACTTTCCCAGGCCTTTATAGCCTATCGTCTATAACACAGAAAATAATATGTTATGTGATAACTGCACTGTCAGTTAGGAATGTTTCTCAACATTAAGGATCCCAACTTCGTTTAAACGTTTTAATATCTGTGGATATCTTTGCGTTGGCTGTCACGTTGGCATGAATGTTTCAGGAGACAGGCACAGGAATGCATAATAGGGTTTTTTATTAAGCCAAAATAATGGTGTGCCGTGTAAAGGCAGTGGGACGAAGACCAAACAATCACGTATCAAAACACAGGGTAGAAACCCAAAACAAAAGAGTGAGGAGCACCTTGAATAAATCACACGCGTACAATGATTATCACACGGGATGAGACCCGTAATCATCTGCGCAATCCACAACAGCAGGAAAGCCAAAACACACAGCACAGGTACTCACACGCACCAATAGACATTGTAACAATAATGGACAGCCCAATGGAAACCAAAGGGCACACTTATTCAAGTACTAATCAGTGGGAATAAGGGCCAGGTGTGCGTAATGAAAGTTCCAGAGGGATCCGTGACATGGGGATGAGCGGTTAGCTTGATCTATGACCAAGTTTGGTTTTCTTTTTCATACCAGACTTCAGAGTATTCATTGTTTCTTCAACAATCAGTTGTTATTGTTATCTGACATCTATCCTTTTCCCACTTGACTTTATATGGCTAGGCCTAATACCCAGTGAAATGTAAAAGGGATCTTTCTCATGTAAATCACCTTTCTTCAGGAGACACATCTCCGTACTTTCGACAACTCGTGCACAAGCCCATCCCAGCCTTGTGTAGGTCTACAATTTTATCCCTGATGTCCTTACACAGCTCCCTGGTCTTGGCCATTGTGGAGAGGTTGGAGTCTGTTTGATTGAGCGTGTGGACAGGTGTCTTTTATACAGGTAACGAGTTCAAACAGGTGCAGTTAATACAGGTAATGAGTGGAGAACAAGAGGGCTTCTTAAAGAAAAACTAACAGGTCTGTGAGAGCTGGAATTCTTACTGGTTGGTAGGTGATCAAATACTTATGTCATGCAATAAAATGCAAATGAATTACTTTCAAATCATACAATGTGATTTTCTGGATTTTTGTTTTAGATTCCGTCTCTCACAGTAGAAGTGTACCTATGATAAAAAAATGACAGACCTCTACATGCTTTGTAAGTAGGAAAACCTGCAAAATCGGCAGTGTATCAAACACTTGTTCTCCCCACTGTATTTCCGTTAATTCCCATATATTCCCGTTAATTCCCACAGGACGTTTCTACCTCTGAATATTCCCCAAAATGTGCAAACCGAATGCATGGTCACTTTACTAACTATCTACATGTACATATTACCTCGACACCGGTGCCCCCGCACATCGACTCTGTACCAGTACCCCCTGTATATACAGTTGAAGTCAGGAGTTTACATACACTTAGTTTGGAGTCATTAAAACTTGTTTTTCAACCACTCCACAAGTTTCTTGTTAACAAACTATAGTTTTGGCAAGTTGGTTAGGACATCTACTTTGTGCATAACACAAGTAATCTTTCCAACAATTGTTTACAGACAGATTATTTCACTTATAATTCACTGTATCACAATTCCAGTGGGTCAGAAGTTTACATACACTAAGTTGACTGTGCCTTTAAACAGCTTAGAAAATTCCCAAAAATTATGTCATGGCTTTAGAAGCTTCTGATAGGCTAATTGACATCATTTGAGTCAATTGGAGGCGTACTTGTAGATGTATTTCAAGGCCTACCTTCAAACTCATTGCCTCTTTGCTTGACATCATGGGAAAATCAAAAGAAATCAGCCAAGCCCTCAAAAAAAATGGTGGACCTCCACAAGTCTGGTTCATCCTTGGGAGCAATTTCCAAACACCTGAAAGTACCACGCTCATCTATACAAACAATAGTATGCAAGTATAAACACCATGGGAACATGCAGCCGTCATACCGCTCAGGAAGGAGACGCGTTCTGTCTCCCAGAGATGAACATACTAGGAGACATACACGAAAAGTGCAAATCAATCCCAGAACAACAGCAAACGTCCTTGTGAAGATGCTGGAGGAAACCGGTACAAAAGTATCTATATCCACAGTAAACGAGTCCTATATCAACATAACCTGAAAGTCCCTCAGCAAGGAAGAAGCCACTGCTCCAAAACCGCCATAAAAAAGCCAGACTACGGTTTGCAACTGCACATGGGGACAAGGATCGTACTTTTTGGAGAAATGTCCTCTGGTCTGATGAATCAAAAATAGAACTGGTTCGCCATAATGACCATTGTTATGTTTGGAGGAAAAAGGGGAGGCTTGCAAGCTGTGTTGTGGGGGTATATTGCTGCAGGAGGGACTCGTGCACTTCACAAAATAGATGGCATTATGAGGGAGGAAAATTATGTGGATATATTGAAGCAACATTTCAAGAAATCAGTCAGGCTTGGTCGCAAATGGGTCTTCCAAATGGACAATGACCCCAAGCATACTTCCAAAGTTGTGGCAAAATGGCTTAAGGACAACAAAGTCAAGGTTTTGGAGTGGCCATCACAAAGCCCTGACCTCAATCCCATAGAAAATGTGTGGGTAGAACTGAAAAAGCGTGTGTGAGCAAGGAGGCCTACTAACCTGACTCAGTTAAACCAGCTGTGTCAGGAGGAATGGGCCAAAAGTCACCCAACTTATTGTGAGACGCTTGTGGGAGGCCACCCGAAACGTTTGACCCAAGTTAAACAATTTAAAGGCAATGCTACCAAATACTAATTGAGTGTGAACTTCTGACCCACTGGGAATGTGATGAAATAAATAAAAGCTGAAATAAATAATTTGCTCTATTATTCTGACATTTCACATACTTAAAATAAAGTGCTGATCCTAAATTACCTAAAACAGGGTATTTTTTACTAGAATGTCAGGAATTGTTAAAACTGAGTTTAAATGTATTTGGCTAAGGTGTATGTAAACTTCCGACTTCAACTGTTGCCACGACATTGTTATTTACTGCTGCACTTTAATGATTTTTTTTCTTATATCTTACTTTTTTTTAGGTATTTTCTTTAAACTGCGTTGTTGGTTAAGGACTTGTAAGTAAGCATTTCACTGTAAGATCTACACCTGTTGTATTCGGTGCATGTGACAAATAAAATTTGATTTGAAGTCATTTTTACTGGGTGACTTTTACGTTTACTTGAGTCATTTTCTATTAATGTATCTTTAGTTTTACTCAAGTATGACAATTGAGTACTTTTTCCACCACTGCAAATACACAGCCTAATCTCCCTTGGCGGCTTAACTCACTACTGCTATCAGAAGAAACCTTTGTTGCTTTTATATAATCTCAAATTGAGCTATTTCTCCAGCTTAATCAAACCACTGGAATGCCTCCTACAGCAGTATGGGAATCCTTGAAGGCTTATCTAAGGGGCCAAATCGTTTCGCACAGCGCAAGATTAAGGAAATGCAATGAGATAACTGACGAGCTGGGTCACAAATGTATTGATTTAGAGGTCAATTCATGCTTTCATAACTTTTACTCATGTCACGACTTCTGACGAAGTCAATGGCTCGGGCGGTGCTCGGCAGTCGACGTCGCCGGTCTTCTGGCCATCTCCGATCCATTTTTTATTTTCCATTTGTCTTGTCTTGTTTTCCCACACACCTGGTTCTCATTTCCCTCATTATGTGTTGTGTATTTAACTCTCTATTTGCCTCATGTCTTTGTGTGGTATTGTTTATTACGTTAGTCTGTTGTGCTGGGTTATGTTAACCCGTATTGTTTATTCTGTTTCATGTTATGCGCACGTTAGTCTGTTGTACTGGGTTATGTTAACCCGTATTGTTTATTCTGTTTCATGTTATGCGAACGTTAGTCTGTTGTGCTGGGTTATGTTAACCCGTATTGTTATTTCGTGTTCACTTTGCCGTGTGCTTTTGGTTCGCCTAAATAAAAGGCTCCGTTGGTTACCCAATATCTGCTCTCATGCACCTGACTCCCTTACAGCCATTTACGCATACCTGACAACTCACAATTATACACTTCAGAATCTGCTGGTAATGCTACCTTACTTGACACCATCTTTGAGAACTTAGATATTCCTACAGTTGAACCTGAGATAGCGTCTGAATTAGAATAACACTTCTTTGTAGAAGAGATTGTGTTGGCAATTAAATCTATACAGTGTGCTAAATCCCTTGGAACGGACAGATTTCCGAGCAAGTTCTTTTAAAAATTCTCAGATCAACTCTCTCCTCTCTTCCTTTGCATATTTGAGGAATCATTCTCCTCAGTCTTTACCCTCAACAATGAGACAAGCATGTATTTAAATTATTCTGAAAATGGGGGGGGAAAATCTTGAATGTGGTTCATATATGCCAATTTCTTTACTGAATTGTGATAGCCTGCCTTTTTATGTCCTTCCCTCCATTTTCTCTACGGTTCACACTGGTTTCATTTTAAAAAACGTCATTCTTTTTTCAACATCAGACGTCTTTATAATACACTTTACAATCCCTCTTCATCTGACACTCCAGAGATATTGTTATCACTTGATGCTGAGAAGGCGTTTGATCAGGTGGAGTGGGATTATCTATTTTATACTCTCAAACAAATTGGAGTCGGTCCCAATTTTATGTCCTGGATCAAAGTCCTTTACTCCTCCCCTATGGCTGCAGTGCGCACAAATAATAACCTTTCATCCCATTTCCAACTTCAACGTGGGACAAGACAGGGTTCTCCTCTGTCCCCTCAGCTGTTTGCTATCGCAATTGAGCCTTTAACCATAGCAATATGTAATAACACCACTATCAAAGGTATTCCAAGTCGGGGCTTAGAGCATAAAGTCTCACTCAATGTGGATGACATGCCCCTTTTCTTTTGTGTAACAAGCTGTCAAATCTGTTCCGCTCGCCTTGGACATTTTCCTTTATGACGTCATTTGTAATCAAGTTATGATTAATTATGTGTATATGGAATTCTGTGTGATTAGTTAGGTATTTAGTAAATAAATAATTAAACCCAATTTTGTATTGCTGATATATGTCTGTCCCTTTAACTGGTCTTCCAGGTTCTACTGAAGACATTTGGTAAAATATCCGGGTATAAGGTACATCTACAAAAAAAGTGAATTGATGCCTATTAATCCTTCTGCCTTGCAAACTTATTTTAGTAATTTGACTACGCAGAAATATAAATATTTGGGAATTTGGGTCACACACAATTTCAAAGACCTCTATAATGCCAACAGGATCTTGAACGCTGGGATTTACTTTCTCTTTCTTTGGGCGTTAGAATTAACACTGTTAAAATGAATGTATTACCTAAGTTTGTATACTTATTTCAATGTATTCTTGTCTTTCTGACAGTCTTTTTATCTTCATACTCTGTTCACATCCCATCACGCCCACCTACCTCCTTTCTCGGTTCTATTTTAATAGTGAACCCTGTCGTGTCTTTGGCTATGCCAGGTTAAGTGATATGACATGCTATTCTATACAATAATTTCTCCGTAATTAATATTACCTGATTGAGCTAATCATGTAAATGTAATTAACTAGGGAGTCGGGGCACCACAAAATAATATTTATAGAGCTGTTATCTTCCGAATAAACTCTTAAAGACCTAGTAATATTTTACATCAATAGCAGTCAATATTAATCATCACCTTAATTCAGTCTCATCTGAAAGTTGTAAATTCTTGGTTATCTGCACGAACCCTGGCTAACAAGTTGAATCAGCAATACAAAATTGGGTTTAATTATTTATTTACTAAATACCTAATTAATCACACAGAATTCCATATACACATAGTTAATCATAACTTGATGACAAATTATGTCATAAAGGAAAACGTCCCTAGCGGGCGGAACAGATTTGACAGCTTGTTACACAAAACAAATGGGGCTGGGTTTGAGTGAAAGAGCGGGAAGCCTGAGTAACAAAGGAAGAAGCTGTGCTATCGTAAATACAGTATCTTATGCATTCTAGATTACCGCCCATTTGGAAAAGGAAAATGCAACAAATATTTACTCTGAGCTGCGCTTCAGTAGGTTGGTGGTAGATGGAAGGCCGTGTTGCCAAACCGAGTCCTTTGTCCTTTGAATAATGTCTCTGGTGGTCAATTGGATACGTTGTAGTAACGTTGTTGTGTGATAGACGGGATACTCTGTCTGTTCCTTCCTAACCCTCGTTTGCAGCTGCTGTTGCTAACTCAACGGCTAGGAGGTATCACGTCTGTAGTGAATAAGAGTTCAAAGTTCATACCATTCGCAACCAAAGTTCAGGCTGATGTTGGCATCGTTCTGTGGTTATTATCTGAACCATTCTGACATCAGACCGTCGTCCTCACATCCTCGGAACAGGAGGTTGTATTGTTGTCAAGGCTTTATATAGGAAGGGAGAGGAGGGCGTGTTTGAAAAGTTTTATAGCCCATGTCCATTCACAGGGACGGGCCACTGATTGAGCAGAGCCCTAACCTTATGAAAACCCAAATCTCACATTTTAGAAGCTAAAATCACATTTCATCCCATCACGAATACTTTCATATTCAAACATTTAAATTTAACAACAATTCCATGTGAATCCGATAACTCTGATGTGTAGACTTTCCACTGTAGAGTTTATGTCATCTAATCATTGAGAATGTCTCAGATGACAACCGAACTGACATCATATTCATTAAGTACCACCGCATATGTTCAATTGGTCGGATTACCAGAATATAGTTCATTTTCCCCCACCTTCTGATGTTCCCAGAATCTCTATGTTAACCAAGGGATTTGCAGATGTAACATCAGTAGGGTGGAGAGAGGAAAAAGGGGGGAATCCTCTTCCCATTGATTCTTAAGATGTAAGCATTCTCCTGCTGCTTTATTAAACATGTTTTGGACATGCCCAAAATTGACATATTTCTGGATATAATTTTTTGTGTCTTTTTCTAAGTTACTGGAGAGACCTATAAAACCTCCTGCCTTCATTGCATTACTGGGAATGGCACCACAGGAGGCCCCTCTAAACAGTTCTATAGAGTGGCACCACAGGAGGCCCCTCTAAACAGTTCTATAGAGTGGCACCACAGGAGGCCCCTCTAAACAGTTCTATAGAGTGGCATCACAGGAGGCCCCTCTAAAACAGTTCTATGGAGTGGCACCACAGGAGGCTCCTCTAAACAGTTCTATGGAGTGGCATCACAGGAGGCCCCTCTAAACAGTTCTATAGAGTGGCACCACAGGAGGCCCCTCTAAAACAGTTCTATGGAGTGGCACCACAGGAGGCTCCTCTAAACAGTTCTATTGAGTGGCATCACAGGAGGGCCCTCTAAACAGTTCTATGGAGTGGCACCACAGGAGGCTCCTCTAAACAGTTCTATGGAGTGGCATCACAGGAGGCCCCTCTAAACAGTTCTATGGGCAACAGGCTGGCACGTACTACTCTTCTAGCTAGATGTCTTCTACTATTTAAGTGGAAGGATTGGTTTCCTCATACTTTTAACCATTGGATAAAGAAAGTTATGCAACATCTCAAGCATCTCAAAATACGCTACTCCGTTAGGGGATCTGCAATTACATTTAATCATATCTGGCAACCTTTCCTATCCTTTGTAGAAGACATGGATTTCACAACTCCATAAACCAACCCAAATGAGAATTTGTATCATTATTTATTACTCTTTAATCAACTTTAATGTTGCAGGTAGATTGTAGGGTCCTTCTGGGTAATGGTCTGCATCACTTCCAATCCCCTAAATATATATATATATATATATATATATATATATATATATGTACAAGTTTGGGGTCACTTAGAATTGTCCTTGTTTTGAAAGAAAAGCAATTTTTTTGTCCATTAAAATAACATCAAATTGATCAGAAATACAGTGTAGACATTGTTAATGTTGTAAATGACTATTGTAGCTGGAAACGGCAGATTCTTTATGGAATATCTACATAGGCGTACAGAGGCCCATTATCAGCAACCATCACTCCTGTGTTACAATGGTACGTTGTGTTAGCTAATCCAAGTTTATAATTTTAAAAGGCTAATTGATCATTAGAAAACCCTTTTGCAATTATGTTAGCATAGCTGAAAACTGTTGATTAAAGAAGAAATACAACTGGCCATATTTAGACTAGTTGAGTATCTGGAGCGTCAGCATTTGTGGATTCGATTACAGGCTCAAAATGGCCAGGGGAGTCTGTGACAGTACCCGAAACCCCCCCTCTCCCAACGCGTGTCACGTTCTGACCTTAGTTATTTTGTTATGTCTTTGTCTTAGGTTGGTCAGGGCGTGAGTTGGGGTGGGTTGTCTATGTTCGTTTTTCTATGTTGTGTTTTGTGTTTGGCCTGTTATGGTATGGTTCTCAATCAGAGGCAGGTGTCGTTAGTTGTCTCTGATTGAGAATCATAATCATAGCCTTTTCCCACCTGTGTGGTGTGGGTGATTATTTTCTGTTCAGTGTTTTTTCAGCACCGTACAGGACTGTTTGTTTGTCGTTTTATTGTTTTGTTTCAGTGTTCAATTACTTTATTATAGAATATGGACACTTACCACGCTGCGCATTGGTCCTCCTCTTCTTCCACCTAACGACGAACGTTAAAACGTGCTGCATCAGCAGAGGGGCGACACCGGCTTTGGGGAACGACCACAGGAACGCGGTGCGGGTCGGTCATGGCCCGATGGTGAAAATCCCTGGTCAGCGAAGCGTCCCGAATGTCCCCCCGCAGGAACCCAGCACCGATCCGTTGGGCCGTACCCCTCCCAGTCGATGAGGTACTGGAGACGACCTGCCCGACGCCTCGAATCCAGGACTTCACGGACCGAGTACCCCGGACCTCCCTCGATGTCCAGAGGAGGAGGCGGGGCGTCACTGGGTCCAACCTTAGCGAGGGGACCAGGCACCACTGGCTTGAAGAGAGACATGAAAAGTTGGGTTGAATTTTCGGGTTTACGAGACCCATAGTAACAAGTGCACAAAAATCAACATAGCACCAAAAACCAAATAAAACAGAGCACAGTTCCTCAATGATCGACAAGGACAATGTGGAACAGAGGGCACATATGTACACATACTAATCAGGGGGAATGGGAACCAGGTGTGCGTAATGAGACAAGACAGTCTGGGGTTGGTGGTACTGATCCAGTTCAGTGACGCCTAGAAGGCCGGTGACATAGACCTCTGGAGCTGGTGAACGGAATGAGCAGTACTCCCGGGGGGATCCGTGATACTTCCAGACAGAGAGGTCCATCCCACATTTCTATACAGACTATAATGACGAGTCCTAATAGTGTCCCCTGTGATAAAACGTATTGCTGAATGGTAGACTGTGTCCAAGGGTTTTAAAACAGAGGTTGCCGTATGCATGTAAACAATATCACCAAAATCCAGTACAGGGAGAAGTGTTGTTTGAACAATCTTTCTCCTATTTTAATACTAAGGCATGATTTATTTCCATATAAAAAAAAATATTGGATCTTAGCTTCTTAGTCAGATTTTCTATATGCGTTACGAAGCATAACTTGTCATCAATCCAGACACCCAGGTACTTATATTGAGAAACAAGCTCAATTTGGACTTAATTTACAGCCAAATATGCAGGTGACCTACAGAACAGCATGAGCTTGGTTTCACTTGTATTTAACACTAATGTAAGATCTCTAAGTGATTTCTGAACTCAATCAAAGTCATGCTGAAGTTCACAAATGGTCTGCTGCACTGAGGTGGCACAGAAATACAAAACTGTGGCATCTGCATAGGGATGAATGTTACAACTATTAACAGTGTTTCCTATGTCATTAATACACAAAGTGAACAATGAAAGCATGCCCTGCTTTAAGTCTGGTTTAGTGGGGTGGGGCTCTGTTAGAGCATGGGGGGGGGGGTTGATTTGGTAGGGGATCTCTGTGTGTTCTGACCTCTACCTGTTCTGTCTGTTATCTGTAGAAACATTTAAAAAATGCCCCCCCCCTCCCCCCAAAAAAGAAGACTAACATGACCTCTCCTAGTCTCCTCACCTCCTTTCCTTCAGCTGTACTGATGTGAAAGAGCTGGAATAAAGAAAGCAAATACTGGGTAGACATCTACCGTAGTGATTTCACCTATCCTATGTTTTCATACCAGTGTAGATGAAGGGAAGGAGATGAGGAGATGAAGCCACAGTAGACTATTGAGACACACTCTCTGTCCTAATTTGCATAAAACAGGCAGGCATGCAAGGTGTCAGGGCATGTGAACAGACACTCACACGGCTGCCAGCAGTCTTCCACATCATCAAGGCTCACTCCACATTCTTTGTTTTCTTCCTCTGTTTGACACTTTGGGTTTTTCAAGAAAATCTGGCATTCAAATGATTCTGTGTATCTGCAAGCTAAAGACGTGATTACATGTGGTATGAGTTGCCTCCACACACAGCCCAAAACCATGACACAAACAAGTGTGTGTGTGTATGCATGTGTGTGTGTGCATGTGCATGTGTGTGTGTGCTGGTGCATGCACGAGTCTGTGAGTCTGCTCTCTGCAGTGCAAACACAGGAGGCCCATTTGTATTTGATTAATTAATCATTTCCTTTGTTCTCCACTCCTCTCCACTGCTCTCTCCACTCCTCTCTCCACTCCTCTCTCCACTGCTCTCTCCACTCCTCTCTCCACTCCTCTCTCCACTCCTCTCCACTCCTCTCCACTCCTCGCTCCACTGCTCTCTCTACTACTCAATCCACTGCTCTCTCCACTCCTCTCTCCACTCCTCTCTCCACTCCTCTCTCCACTGCTCTCTCCACTGCTCTCTCCACTGCTCTCTCCACTCCTTTCTCCACTCCTCTCTTCACTCCTCTCTCCACTCCTCTCTTCACTCCTCTCTCCACTCCTCTCTCCACTGCTCTCTCCACTGCTCTCTCCACTCCTCTCTTCACTCCTCTCTCCACTCCTCTCTCCACTGCTCTCTTTACTCTTCTCTCCACTGCTCTCTCCACTCCTCTCTCCACTGCTCTCTCCACTCCTCTCTCCACTGCTCTCTCCACTGCTCTCTCCACTCCTCTCTCCACTGCTCTCTCCACTCCTCTCTCCACTGCTCTCTCCACTGCTCTCTCCACTGCTCTCTTAATTCAATTCAAATCACTCTCTCTTTCTCTTTCTCTTTGTTTGAGGATTATGTAACCAAATGCCAGATTGCTAATCTCTGTGTCTCTTCTCTGCTCCTCTCTGTGGTGGGTCAGTGTTTTAGATGGAGCTGGACAACATCACAGTGTGTAGATCACATCTTTGTCCTGATTTCTTCACATTTATCAGATAGCACCGTATTCATAAAGCATCTCAGAGTAGGACTGCTGGTGATCTACGATCAGTGCCCCTCTGTCACATGTAATCTTATTCATTATAATCATGAAGGCAAAACTGATCCTTCCCATATCCCTATATCCTTCCCAGGCTAATGTGATAAGAATATTTTAGTTCTGGTAACTGCATGAACATACTATAACACTACTGTGTTATGTATGCAATGACTATTACTAAACTGTATATTGTAGTCCACCATATTAGGTGGCCCAGTCATCCCAGCCAATGGGTATGTCACAAATGGTACCATATTCCGTATATACTATAGTAGGCCCTGGCCAAAAGTAGTGCACTCTAAAGAAAATAAATAGGCTGTTATTTGGGATGCAGAAACTGAAATCTGAAATATTACTGGTTGATCTTGCAGCTTGAGCATGAGCTGCATTGGCTGTTTATTTTTTAATTTTTTTAATTTCACCTTTATTTAACCAGGTAGGCTAGTTGAGAACAAGTTCTCATTTGCAACTGCGACCTGGCCAAGATAAAGCATAGCAGTGTGAACAGACAACACAGAGTTACACATGGACTAAACAATTAACAAGTCAATAACACAGTAGAAAAAAAGGGGAGTCTATATACATTGTGTGCAAAAGGCATGAGGAGGTAGGCGAATAATTACAATTTTGCAGATTAACACTGGAGTGATAAATGATCAGATGGTCATGTACAGGTAGAGATATTGGTGTGCAAAAGAGCAGAAAAGTAAATAAATAAAAACAGTATGGGGATGAGGTAGGTACAAATGGGTGGGCTATTTACCGATAGCCTATGTACAGCTGCAGCGATTGGTTAGCTGCTCAGATAGCAGATGTTTGAAGTTGGTGAGGGAGATAAAAGTCTCCAACTTCAGCGATTTTTGTAATTCGTTCCAGTCACAGGCAGCAGAGAACTGGAACGAAAGGCGGCCAAATGAGGTGTTGGCTTTAGATCAGTGAGATACACCTGCTGGAGCGCGTGCTACGGATGGGTGTTGCCATCGTGACCAGTGAACTGAGATAAGGCGGAGCTTTACCTAGCATGGACTTGTAGATGACCTGGAGCCAGTGGGTCTGGCGACGAATATGTAGCGAGGGCCAGCCGACTAGAGCATACAAGTCGCAGTGGTGGGTGGTATAAGGTGCTTTAGTGACAAAACGGATGGCACTGTGATAAACTGCATCCTGTTTGCTGAGTAGAGTGTTGGAAGCAATTTTGTAGATGACATCGCCGAAGTCGAGGATCAGTAGGATAGTCAGTTTTACTAGGGTAAGTTTGGCGGCGTGAGTGAAGGAGGCTTTGTTGCGGAATAGAAAGCCGACTCTTGACTTGATTTTCGATTGGAGATGTTTGATATGAGTCTGGAAGGAGAGTTTACAGTCTAGCCAGACACCTAGGTACTTATAGATGTCCACATATTCAAGGTCGGAACCATCCAGGGTGGTGATGCTGGTCAGGCGTGCGGGTGCAGGCAGCGAATGGTTGAAAAGCATGCATTTGGTTTTACTAGCGTTTAAGAGCAGTTGGAGGCCACGGAAGGAGTGTTGTATGGCATTGAAGCTCGTTTGGAGGTTAGATAGCACAGTGTCCAAGGACGGGCCGGAATTATATAGAATGGTGTCGTCTGCGTAGAGGTGGATCAGGGAATCGCCCGCAGCAAGAGCAACATCATTGATATATACAGAGAAAAGAGTCGGCCGAGGATTGAACCCTGTGGCACCCCCACAGAGACTGCCAGAGGACCGGACAGCATTCCCTCCGATTTGACACACTGAACTCTGTCTGCAAAGTAATTGGTGAACCAGGCAAGGCAGTCATCCGAAAAAACCGAGGCCGAGACTGAGTCTGCCGATAAGAATATGGTGATTGACAGAGTCGAAAGCCTTGGCAAGGTCGATGAAGACGGCTGCACAGTACTGTCTTTTATCGATGGCGGTTATGATATCGTTTAGTACCTTGAGCGTGGCTATAGGTCTGTAACAGTTTGGGTCCAGGGTGTCTCCCCCTTTGAAGATGGGGATGACTGCGGCAGCTTTCCAATCCTTGGGGATCTCAGACGATATGAAAAAGAGGTTGAACAGGCTGGTAATAGGGGTTGCGACAATGGCGGCGGATAGTTTCAGAAATAGAGGGTCCAGATTGTCAAGCCCAGCTGATTTGTACGGATCCAGGTTTTGCAGCTCTTTCAGAACATATGCTGTCTGGATTTGGGTAAAGGAGAACCTGGAGAGGCTTGGGCGAGTAGCTGCGGGGGGGGCGGAGCTGTTGGCCGAGGTTGGAGTAG